>NW_024038889.1:0-6964 GCF_016077235.1 Cyprinodon tularosa | reverse complement strand
AACATTATTGCTATATACTTTAGATTATTCAGATCTATTCAAAGATGATGGATTTCTGTTATTTGTAGGCTTTTATAAAGCCTTTGATCCTGTGCAACATCAATTCATCTTAGACTCCTTGTGTAAATTTGGTTTCGGACATTATTTTTCATCGTCAGTAAGAACCCTGGTCTTTACCGGTAATAGCTCGGTAAAGTTAACTGGTGGAACCTGTCCTAGATTTGATCTTTTAAGAGGAATTAGACAAGGATGCCCAATTTCTCCTTAACCTTTTTCTACTGGTTTCTCAGCTTTTAGCAGACCATATTAAATCCAGTGATATTTAAGGCATCCCTCTCTTAGATAGAAAACTTATAATCACTCAACTTGCAGATGATGCAACTCTCTTTTTGAAAGATAAATGTCAGGTCTCTAGTGCTTTGGAATCATTAAAAGAGTTTTCAAGAGCTTCTGGATTATATGGAAATGTCAACAAATGTGAACTCATGGCTATAAAGGAATGCTCCACCAGCTCCATCTGTAATATAACGGTTAAAGATGAAGTGAGGTACTTAGGTATAATAATTACTAAAGATCAAAAAGAAGAGCATCCTTAGATTTTGAACCCATTATTCAGAAAAGTAAAAGAAAGCTAAACCAATGGCTCTTAGAGATCTCTCTATTAAAGGGAGAGTATTAATAACCAAGGCAGAGGGGATTTCACGTCTGACTTTTGCAGCTTTATCTCTCCACTTAGAGAAAAAACTTCTAAATGACATTGACAAACTGTTATTTAACTTATATGGTCAGGCCAGCATACCTACAGTGATGCGCATGCGCTTTATATATGCAGCCGGCCTGAGGCGGTATGCTGAGCCGACAGGTCAGCGGCAGTAGGAGCCGACCTGTCACCGGAAGTGCCTCTATGAGCTGCCGCTGCCACTAAGTGAGCTTAGCCTTGTTAGCCTGTGTAGCGGCATGGAGAGATATTAGCTTAGCAGCTGCTGAGGGAGCATCAGATGGTTCCTACCTATCCGCTGTAAGATGATCTGGGGGATCCTGGTGAAATCCAGCAGTCTGTGCTGATCATCCATCTTCTCCTTCTTCATCGCAGCTAATCTTTAATCTCTGGGATTATTTCTCCGGCAGGATTAAGCTGCTGGCTGATGAACTCTGCTTCCAGCTGGACTCAACACATTCCCCTGCAATCAATCCACTAACAAAGGAAGCTAATGCTGCTGCTAGCGACCCTTCTTCTTCTTCTTCTGGTGTTCTTCTTCTTTTCCATTATGGCGGATCGCAGGCTGCATACCGCCACCTACTGATAAGGAGTTAAACAGGAAACATGACTCACTCCCAGAAAATAATAATAATAATAATATTCCGAACTTTTTAACTCAACCCAACATAAACACTTCATTTCATCCATCCTCATAATTTCTGATTTATCTTGAAGTTGTCGTCACTCTGACAGTTTCATCCCCTACATTCTGTTGTTTTTATCTTTTATTAAGAAAATAAATAAAGGTTTCCTTCCTGCATAAATGTCCTTTATGCTTCCTTCTGTTCCGATCAGGCACGTGCAGAGGGGGGGGGCTAAGGGGGCTTGAGCACCTGCCCCTTTTGCTCCATGATCCCAATGTGCCCTTTTGGTCCTTTTTTTTTTTTTTTTTTTTTTTTTTTGTATCTTAATTTTTTTTTATTTGACACATGTACTGAAATTATTATTATTATCTTTTTTTTTTTGCAAGAAAAATGTAACCCATATTAAAATCTAACATAAATAGGGATCTAACATAAATAGGGATAAGTAGTTGGTTAAAAGTCTATAGACAGAAAATAACGTCGCTGTCCCTTTAAGAAACCAGCGTTACAGGTGCAGTGTCTGGGTGACGCTGCAGTACGCAGACCCGAAGGAGAGAGCAGAGGAGGAATCGGAGAAAAAAAAGAGCGGTGATTAATTAACAGAAAAAAAGTTAATATTTTAGTAAACAAAACATAATTTACCTGGTCGGGAACTGACGAGGATTTTATGAGAACTAAGCCATATCGGTTTTGGTGAGTTTTGTGTTTATTTTTCTGTATTTTCATTGTGTTGTAATTTTTCTGTTGGTGGAGAGTTATTAACTGTTATTCAGTTAATATATGAAGTTTATGAAGAAGAATTTATTTGCATAATTTGAGTATTTAAAAAGAGTTTTATTGTGTTTTTGGCCTGTTACACAGGTCAGGTTTTTTGTTTGGATTGGAAGCTTGGTCGGAGCGAGGATTACCCCTTGCTCACACTGGCTCCGGTGCGGTTACCGAGCCGACGGAGACCGCAACTCCCGCACACCCCCTCTCACTGCCATGTGCGGCGTGCACATTCACAGACGGGATTCAAGATGGCGAGCCAGACCTAGAACTTCAATTCATCTTGTCCATTGAGGGAGGGACTTTCCCGCGTGTGGTAATCCCCTGCCAGAGCGGTAGGGATATCAGAAACTAGTTTGAACTGAACTAAAAAAGAACTGGAGACTGATTGAATTATTATTTTTTTTTGGACTGAATCAAACTGATTCTTTTGGTCGAACTGAGTGCCTATATTTACATTTGGACTTGAACTTGAATTTAAAGTGCCATACTTTGATTTTCATATGTTTAATTTCTGAATGTGATTTGAGTAATTGTGGTCCACTTGATTTAACTGTGTTGAAGGTATTTTGCAATCTGTAAAAGAAAGGAAAAGAGTTAACTCAGGAAAAATTTAAATCTTAAAATAGGTGCAACCTATGAAAAAGATACTGGTCTAATTAATCCAAATTAGTCTAATTAAAATAACCTAGGTGAACTAAATAGCAAAAAGAGTGAAATATATATATTTTTTTCCTTCTCCCTTTTCCTCCCCATTTATACTTACCTCATTATTAAGAATCTCCAGAGTATTTTTGGTTTCATGTATTGTATTTTATGTGTGTTTTGCATTCATTAAATTGCCGGCCATTTTCACTTAAGCAGCGGTCTCTGGTGCTATTATTTTGCTCCCCACTCCTTAGAGCCTAGAACTGGTCCAGTGGCTCAGTTAGTGGTGTGATACCGGTGCTACAAAAACAATACAATAAGCCCTCCGGTCACATTGTTACCTTTGACCTTTTGTCGGTGATGACGCACTTGCCTCTCGCACAGTCAGATAAGGCGGCTAACTGCGGAGCTAAAGGTAGCGAACATTCCACATTACACTGTGGCCGCTGCTCATTTGGCCCTAAGCAAGATCAACCATGATCGGACGGATGGCTATGTCTTCAGTCTGCACCGCCTCTCCAATGTCAACCTGAATAGAGATGTAAGTGAAACCAAATGAGCCCCATGGATGATGCAGTATTGTTTGATCTAAAACACTGTTTGCTCTGTGCTTTTAGTCTTTTACATTGAAAATTATGTTTTTTAATTCACAAAAAAACTGTTCTGTAATGATTACAGAACAGTTTTTTTGTGAATTAAAAAACATAATTTTTGGTAAAAATACTGGAGTAGGCTTGCTACTTGTCAGACAACGGAAAACTTTGAACGTTGTATAATTTCTCTACTTTAGCAAAGAGTAGCGGTTTAAACGGAGGAAAGTAGTTCTTTCTTTGAAGAACTACTGAGCGGGAGGAGACAGCCAGGTGAGGAAAAGCTGTTCTTATCTATCGATTCAGTATTTTTATCATACAGACATTAGGCTGTTGTTCTTGTGTTTCCCTTAGCTTTGATTGTATGTCTCACAATTTTGTCATTTATTATTGTTCATTAAACTCTGAAAGCTATGTGACTTTGTTAATATTCTGTCCTAAAATGCGATAAGATGTGCCCTTTTTTTTTTTTGAGCACCTGCCCCTTTAGTGGTCTCTGCACGGCCCTGGTTCCGATTAATCCTTTAAGACTCCCTACCTTTTCTACTGCTATTCTACTATATTCTATTCTATTCTACTATATTCTACTCTATTCTGTTTTATTCTACTATATTCTACTCTATTCTATTTTATTCTATTCTATTCGTTTCTACTCTATTCTATTCTACTCTCTTCTATTCTTTTCTACTCTATTCTATTTTACTCTCTTCTATTCTTTTCTACTCTATTCTTTTCTACTCTATTCTACTCTATTCTATTCTATTTTACTCTATTCTATTATGTTCCTTCATCTCATCCTTTCTGACTCTTATTTTCCATTTCATCAGTAAATGTTCTTTCCCTCCACATCCTTCACATTTATCAGTATTTTTCTAACCCGTTAAATAAAGAGCATCATTTAGATAATCCTGACTAATCTTAATCTGGTTAACTGCTGTGTAGTCTGTCCTGAGCTCTCTACTGTGCAGATATTTTTATATCTAAGGGAAACATATTCCAGGATATTACAACTTTTATTAATGCTTTTTTTGTACTATATGGACTCTTTTTATATTGTCTGTTGTATTTGTACCTTTAATGACATCTTGCTTTAACTCTTTCTGCTCTATATAAGCTACTGCAACCAGAATTTCCCTGAAGGAGTAATCCCAAGGGATTAATTAAGCTGAGCCTAGGTCTAATCTGGTCTTTATTATTTCCTCCCTTCTATTTAAACTAATACATCATTTCTCATTATCATCCCACCTTTTCTTGCCATATTTCTGTTTTTGACTCTTTATAACTGATTTTCCTGAATCGTTACACTTATTGCTCCATTAAAGACCTTTTAGCTCTTTTGTCTGCAGGTTCTTTTTCATGCTCTGCATCCCAACAGGACCAGATATCTATACCACCCCTGGATAACATAAATAAACTGGACTGAATTTCTAATCATAAATCTTGTCTATTATTTCATTTTTCCTGAATAATTTCTAATACAGCTTTGGAACTGGAACACAACCAACCCTGTCTGGATGAACGTCCTCCACCCCCTGTAAGCTTATCATGGCTGCCACCATCTTGGCTGTAAAAACTGATTGATGAGCTGACAGACGTTTAGAGATGTACGTTTTGAATTCTGGTATAGATATTCCTCAACCCACACATCCTTCGTTATTCTTAGAACCATCTGAATATATTTTAAGGTAATTGAAAAATTTATTTATTTGCTATATATCTGATTTCATTCCTATTTAATTCAGTTTCCAATCATTTTTCATTCTAATTAGTTTCATTTATTTTGGGATATTTTTCTTATGCTCTAATCCAAACATTTAAAGCCATTTGTAGATTTTTCCATCCAAATCCATTCCTCTGAAATGCTGAATATTCCCAGCATATTTTTATAATTGTCGAAGTTAAACTGTCTTCTAATGATAATTTCATTCTCCTAGTTTCCAGAGGAGTTTCATCAGACTGTATTAGTAAGGCATTAATGGATGTAGCTTGAATTACTCCTGTCCACCTGATGCCCTGTACTGTAACCTGCCATAATCTATTGTTAATCTAATTAAAGACCTGCACATGTTTAGTGATGACTGTCTATCTGCAGACCATTTACTTCCAGCTACAGCTTTCAGAAGATTTATCACTTTTTTACATTTTCTTCATGGATTTTCCATATATATTTATCATATAACCATATTCCTAGATATTGAAATGGTTGCTTTTTGTTAAGGCTCTCCATATAACGGTTTTGTCCCTATATCTGTTTTTCTGCTGTTTTAGATTAAATTAAAATTCAATTGAAATTTGCTGGCTGATCATTTAAAACTGAATTCATAAGAACTGTTGTTCCATAAACCATGATAATATTTTTGGACATTGAGAACCAATGTCCATGTTTCATCTTTACATTTTCACTGGAGTAGAGGATGCAGTTTTGCTCATAAATCAGCTGTGAGACCCAGTTCTCTGCTCTGAAACCCCCTCTCAGCCCAGCTAACTCCACAGGACCCCTCCCACAGAGGTGCCTTGGCCCCCATGGAGCTGAGAAAACCACAGCACAAAAGATTTCAGTCTCTTTCTGTGAAGATGCCCAGAGGAAACCACCATGGAGACCCAGGCCCAAAGGCCCAGATCTCCAGAATGACCGAAGTCATGATGGATGACATTCCAGAACTGAACTGCTGCAAAACAGACTGTTTGCAACACAGTGTCAGAACTTACAGAGCCAGACTGGAGGTGAAAGACTCCTGAAGAAACTGTTTCTTTGGTCTGGGCTGCTTTGAGCCATCCATGCTAAGCAGCTGCTGGGGGAAAACTCAAACGTTCCAACATGGACAGGAACAGAGGTATAAGGTCTGGCACAGATAGGGACAGATTCTAGTTAAATAAGATGTCTTTTGATTGGTTTGGCTGATATTTAAGCTCAGATTCCAATATATCTGCAGGGTGGGGACTATAAATCTGATATCTGAGACGATGGTACTGCTGCTGAAGCTCCTCAGAAATGTTATTAGCACCCAGAACAGCAGGGAGAAGTTCAGCTTCCATTTTTTTCCTGCTTTGTGTGTCAATTGCAACGGTTGCTAGGCGACAGAGCATACAGGCGGTGAAAACCTCAGTAGGCTGGACCTGTTTCAATACACAGCCAAAACTCTTCCAGCCTCCTTATTTTCAGGGACCTGGAAAGACCCAGTCCAGGTAGACCAGGTCCTTGGAGGACGCAGCCTCTGAAATCAAACAGACCCTAAATGACTGATGATCATCAATAGATCCGACTGAGTGGAATCAGGTCTCCTGCATTGTGATCGTCTCAGAGGTCTGTTTAAAACACAGAGAGCATCATGAAGAACAAGGAAAACACCAGGTGGGAGTTTCTGCCGCGCTAGCTGCTCGTTTTTTGGACAGAAGGCTGATAGGAAGGAGGAATGAGAGACAGGAGAGAGATGCGGCAAAGGATCAGCTGTCTGATCTACTTTCTATAGTTCTAGTGAGGACGCAGGCAGCAGCATCTGGATCAGCTGTCTGATCTACTTTCTATAGTTCTAGTGAGGACGCAGGCAGCAGTCTGGATCACGTCTGATCCTTCCCCCCCCTGGCGCTGTCTGATCTACTTTCTATAGTTTAGT
>NW_024038888.1:0-9096 GCF_016077235.1 Cyprinodon tularosa | reverse complement strand
CGTTTTTTGCTCAGCAGTCGTTTGTTCGGAGCTGTTCCTCCCATTCAAAAAAGCCTGAGAGCTAAGGAACGATAGTGCTGCGCTTTTCTCTCTGTCACTGACAGGCTCGTTAAGCGTTGTCAAGGTAACCGTGCTTCAAACAGATTTTACCTCTGCTGTTTTAAACAGCACATATTAATCTAATGGAGGGTGAAAGCACTGATTTAACATTGGGAAATGGATACTATATGACTGATGTCCATGACACTTCCCTTGCCACTCAACACTGATAGACTTTCAAAATAAGACTCCAGGGACCCTACAAAATAAAAGCCTCTATATTTTTTACATATATTTATTGCCCTATATGGCTCAACATTATGACCCAAACACAACCCCATTTTAGAGAATAGACTCTAGGAGACTGTTTAAAACACACCCTAAGGCAAATTTCAAAATAAAAGCCTCCCATTTCCGCTTCATCTACTGCCCTAATAACATGGAAAAAAGAGTGATTTAACGATTGGAAAGTCATCAACTATCATTGCTGGGTCTGAACATTTTCTCTAAACACAACTCTGTTGGACTTTCAAAATAAGACTCCAGGGACCCTACAAAATAAAAGCCTCTAGATTATACTAATGCAATAATTGATGCAAATGGCTCAACATTATGACCCAAACTCTTCCAGGTTGTTTTTATTAGACTCTAGTGACCTTTTCAAAACACACCCCAGAGCAAATTTCACAATAAAAGTCTCCCATTTACTCTGTAATACAGCAGCTATTCACCTAATAACATGGAAAACCAGTGATTTAACATTTGGAAATGGATTCTATATCACTGCTGGGCATGACCCATCTTTTGATGCACATCCATGATAGACTTTCAAAATAACACTACAGGGACTCTACAGAATAAAAGCCTCTTCCTTATACACACTCATACATTCTGGCATATTGCTCATAGCCATTTGTAATTTCATCACTGCAATGGCTCTGAGCATGCGGGCGGAGCCCGCCATTGGTGATTTCATCACTGCAATGGCTCTTAGAAGGCGGGCGAAGCCCGCCAATGGTGATTTCATCACTGCAATGGCTCTTAGCAGGCGGGCGGAGCCCGCCATTGGTGATTTTTTTCATCGCTGCAAGGGCTCCTAGCAGGCGGGCAGAGCCCGCCAACTGCGCTTTACCCACTGCGGTTCAATATGGACAAACCATATTACCCTTGTGCATCATACGCTGTGCACGTCTATTTCCCAGATTTCAGCACAAGTGGCACACAGCTCTCTTTGCCCATGACCTAGCCCTCTTTCCTTCCCTCAGCAGCCCTCAAAGGCGTAAGCAGTTGGTCTGGGGAGCCCCAATGTCACTTGCCAGGGCCGTATTGGCCCAGTTACCCAGACGGGCAGTAGGTGGCCCCCCTCAAAATTTCTTTAGAAATTTTCTAGTATAAACATATGACTGTAAATTTACAGTTCTAACATTTTCATTTTAGTTTTACATACGTAACCCATTTTACCAAACGTTCGTCAGTCTGATGGCGGTGGGGAAGAAGCTGTTGCAGAACCTTCGTTGAATGCTGTGAAGCCTCTTCCCAGAGAGCAGCAGGGAGAACAGTCCATGGTGGGGGTTTGAGGGGTCATTGATGATGTCACGGGCTCTGGACACGCAGTGCTGGGATGAAATCTTTAATGGAGGGAAGAAGAGCTGCCATGATCCTCTCCACTCTTCTCACCTTCTTCCAGTCTGAGGCGCTGCAGCCTCCACACCACACAGTGAGACAGCTGGTCAGAACGCTCTTTATGGTGCTTCTGCAGAAGGTGGGGAGGATGGGTGGGGGCAGGTGGGCTCTCCTCATCCTCTGCAGGTATATAGTAAAGCCATCTCCGTCCAATTGGTTTATGCTAATCTGTGCACACAAACAAACGTCCCTTCTGAAACATTAGCGCCTCTCCTGAAACTGCAGCCTGACTGAAGCAAAAGGCCATCCTGCACACTTTCTATTTCCTTCTATTGTTCTCTAAATGGATTGGCCCCTAATGAGGCTGTAGGGCCGTACAAACAAAGAAATATGACTATGAGCTCCCTTATTGAACCAAACCGACCCACCCCCAACCCCCGGGGAGTAACATCTGTTATTCCAATGTTGTCTTTGCAGAAAACCCAGCTATGCTTCCATCAGAGACACAGAGAACACACTCACTCACACTAAAGGTCACCTTAGATGGAGCAATTTAACCAAATGTGCATATTTTGGGCTGTTGGTAGAAGGCAGAGTTCCTGGAGAAAACAGGCATTCAGTGGGAGAATGTGCAAACTGCAGGCCTGCTGAGGCCAGGATCCATGTCCAGGATGTTCTGGTAGCAGAGCAAAACCAGCTGCTGCTGCATGCCGCCCGGCATAAAGAACAGGAACACCATCTTTATTCCTGTATTATCATTCAGCAGATGCTGCAAGCTGATTTAAAACATATGAACTATAAACAACACCTATTTTGGGCCAATTTGACTTTAAAGGAGAAAGGCTGGGATCAGAATCCTTCTCATAGGAACATGTCTGAAGTTCAACCTGCGTTTATCCAAGCCGGACTTCCATCTTCCAGGTCCCTGAGTGAAGCTCTAGTACAGACTAACCAACTTCATCTATCTCCACTCCATCACCAATTTCAGGCCTGGGGGGGAAACATCTCTGTTCTTTACTCCTGTTCATGCATATCAAAGCAAATTCAGTGATAATGTTTCCTGCCAAGGTCAAAAACTAAAGTAATTGTATCAATACAATTCTTCTAATTGTCTTTTCTTGCAGTGTGAGTTTTTCAGATTGAACTAGCAGCACCAAAATGATATTTATGAAACAAGTGCTTTGATAAAGAACAAAAATGGGAAGTGAGGAGCTGTGGCATAGCATTCAGTGGTGGATTTAATAAGCTGCACTTTGAGCCCCGTCTGTTAAACCAGCTTAGGTAATGAATCATAAAGGGCTGAATATGGGAAAGGAGACTAAATGAGATGAAGCAGCCTGAATGTTGGGGCCTGAATTGGTCTGACATGAAGGAGAAAAGAAGGTGGTGAGGCTCCATTCTTTTCTCCATCTGCTCTTCCTCTCCATGCTGTGCCAGCTTCCTGCCCACTTCCTGCCCGCTTTCTGAGTGCATCCGGGGCACAAGCTGCTTGGAAACTTTTGACCTGTATTGTACGTTTATCCCCACAAAAAAAAAAACTGAAGGACATCTGAACACATGGAATCTCAGTTCCTGACAAAATCTCTATGCCTGTGGCTGTGGGTTTAACTTCTACTGACAGAAAGAAACAATCTAAATTTTTCAAATGACTCAATAACGTTTTATTAAAGTCAATGTTTTTCTTTTTGGACTGGAGAAAACAAACCGTAATAAATGCTTTACTGTATAAAAATCTGAATTAATGTTCTACTTTAGAACAATCTACTAATCATAGTAAATCAGACCAGCCTTTTTCCTTTCCTTAAACTTTGAACAGTGGGGATTGTTTGAAAACCAGGGTAGGAAGTCATTTCTCTCCAACAGATGGCAGCAAAACTCCATTTATGGCTGAAGGACAAAGAACCAAAACCTTCTTTGAAGCAAAATCTTCACAATAGTTCATATTAACCTTATTGATCTTAATGTAGAATGTTTTTTTTTTATTAGCTTTTATTTAATCACACAGAAACTAAATATACCTTGCTGAACAAAGGGACATTGTGGACTGATCTAAGTATTTCAGGTCTATGAAGGGGACTGCATTGAGATGTGCCTGTCTTCCTGTAAAGGGATATTTCTTTTATACTCTTACAGTGGGGGAATTCACCCTCTGTCTCCGGGTCAGGCTTTACCTGAAGGCTGCACCTGGGGGCATTGTGGGTTAAAGGGTCATACTCAGGGACCCAGAGTGATAGTTGACTTTCAAACCAGCAGCCTTGTGGTGTCTTGTGGTGCAAACTCCCTGCTCCTTCACCACGAAGCCACCACTTCCCCTACTGGGATTTTCACACAGACAATATTTCAAACCGAGCCTCTAGATCAGGCATCCCCAAACTCGGTCCTCGAGGGCCGCTGTCCTGCAGGCTTTAGAGGTTTCCCTGCTTTAAAACAGCTGATTATAATGATTGCAGTAGAGCAAAAGCCTGTTAATTAGCTTTCAATTAAAATCAGCTGTGCTGGAGCAAGAAAACCTCTAAAACCTGCAGGACAGTGGCCCTCGAGGACCGAGTTTGGGGATGCCTGCTCTAGATGATAGAAAGACCACAGGAGCTCTAATAACCGCTGGTTCCCACCAACACGAGGAATTCCTCAGCAGCTGAAGAACCCTGTGCCTTTCTGATGGGACTGGAACCAGGACAGCTGACAGCCTTGGCCAGCACAACATCACACCATATACACACACATATATATATATATATAGGCTTGATAGATGGCAGAGAGCAGAGAGGATTCTGCTGTCAGACGGCCGGTTCTGCTGTAAAACCCAGTTCTAGGTACGTCTGCATGGAGAGCTCTTGTTAACCCAAGGTAAGGCTCGGCTAGGTCCATGAGAGCTTTTAGTTTACTCAGTGTTCTCCGCTGCATATGAACACACACATAATGACAGCGGGACGTACTGCTGAGCAGACACTAGCCTCTCAGAGGTTGTTAGTTTTGTCTGCAGTCTCCTTCAGGCTGACATCTTGTGGCTGAGAACCAAAGGATAAGTAAACATCCTCCTCAGTGCATATCAATGTTTCTCATCGTTACACTTTGCAAAACCAACAGAGCTGCAGAAAAAAGAAAGAAAACCCTTTAAGTGGAGAACAAATGTTGACCTTGTTGGTTGTTTTAAATTCACTTTGTCTCATTAGAACAGTACATAGAAATGCACGCTTCTTGACTTTCTTTTCTAGATGTGTTTAATGAGATCTGCCGTCTTCAGGTTTCCTGGATGAGATGATGGTCATGATTTCAGTGAAGAGTTTAGCAGTGAGCAGGATGAGCAAGGGTCCCTGTAGACTGGCTTGTTTGCCATGCAGTCTATCTTCCTCCATGGCAGTCAGCGCCTCTTCAGCTTTGTCACCCTGGAACAGCAGCTCTAGCTCTTCCGGCCTCACAGATTTATTTTACACTAAAGGGAAGATAAACAGAACTAATGGCTTCCATCCTTCCACCTTTTCTTGGTTCAACATTAAAACCACATTAAAATGATTTTTCTTATGAAATAAGAGGTATATTTTAACATGAATAAAATGTGAAACTATTTTTTGTTTAGTGTTATAGTTTAGAAATTGACTTGCTATATCAACTTTAGTTATATTTACTCCGTTTCTCATATATGATCTTTAACTTTAGCTCCTCTGGCAGCGGCTGCTAACTGTCGTTTGGTCCAGTCACAGTAAATATCAACAAAAAGCTTAATTTACCAAATAATCAAGGAGAAAAAGGTATAAAACACAGAAATACAAAATAACAAGTCGGTCAATTTAATCTATGCAGTTAATTTCTGTAGCACCAATTCTCAACACATCTTTTCTCTGATCACTTTACAGATCCAGATTTACCAGATCAACCAGTCAGATAAAAGGTTCAAAGTTCAAAACCAGTTGATTGCATTGACTCTTCAGCAATTTCTCACACCAAGCATACTTGTAGCGACTGTGGAGAGAAAAACTCCCTTTGAACAGGAATAAACCTCCAGCAGAATCAGATGATGGTTTGCAGGTCTGCAGCAGCTGCAGCTAGGGCGTCTATGGCAGGAAACTCTGGTTCAGAATTAATTCCTTGTTCAGAAAATGAGGTTGAAACCAGATGGTCAGCTAAAAGACACACAGACAGTTCCAGACGCCAAAGCCTTGAAGGACACAGAGCTGACAAGAGATCAGATCCGAGCAGGTGACGGAGAAGGCAATAATCCAGAGGGCGAAGTCAAAAGGCAGATTCATGTTCAGACCACAGCAGAATCCAACAGAATCTGAAGACAGGTCAGGTAAACAGATCAGACAAGGCTAGGCAGGCTTAAAAGTCAAAATACAGAAACACATCAGGATCAGGCAGTCAGAACACTATTTGCCACTGATGGCTGGGACCAAGCAGTTTAAATAGAAGCAGGAGCAGGTGGATCAGATGAGTAGTAATGAGAAACAGGGCAGAGCTAGACAGGCGAATGAAATGAGCAATCAAGCCATCGGTGCCAAGATCATGACAGGCTCAGTGTGAGCGGCCATCTGCTGAGGCCCACTGGGGTTCAAGGAGACAGAAGCAGACATGGAAAAAGAAGCATAGATACCAGAAAGTTTCATTTAATTCCAATGCCTTCGTCTGCAATCAGAATGATAGATTCATGAAGTCAATGTTTGTATTCCAGGACCTTTATAGATATAAACGATGCTACAGATGGAGTCCAATTGGATCAACCAACCGACAGCCGCAGGGAAAGGAAGCCAGCAGCTTTGTTAAATGTTTAGTGACTCTGGACCTGGAGGAGGCAGTAATGCACACACCTGCACACCGAGCAGGAAGCACCATGGAAAGGTTAGAGCAAAAAGAATCAGAGGTCTGATGATCCTCCAGGATGAAAGCAGCTTCAGTCCTCACTCCAGCCAGGATCTTCAGGTGACATGTTTATATCCCACTAAGCTCAGCTCATTTACTGACTGCAAATATAGAGAAAGAACTGAATGAATACGGCCATCATTAGGACTGAAAGGCTCAACCATGTTTTATGAAGGGGTAAACGTTTTATCTGCTAATGAACCACTAAGACGTAAACAGTTTGATCTAGATTACTAGATTAGATCTAGTTTACCATTCCAGATTGGATTCCAAAGCCAGAGCGGTAAGCAGCATATGCTGAACTACCAGCAAACATAATAAAAACATGCATCAGCTGGAAGGCTGAACCACAGAAGATCTTTAATCTTCCTGTTTTAAAATGAGTTATATTTAAGTTCATGTTGGTCATTATCCATTCAGAGCTCATTTTTAAATACTTGGGTTCCTTAACAGATCTGCCATCTGACTGGGTTTTAATGACTGTCACTGTTTTCCAGATGCTGCTGATTCTGGAGCAGATGCACTGTGTGCAGAATTATTAGCAAATGAGTATTTCCAACACATCCTCCTTTTCATACATGTTGTTCTACTCCAAGCTGTATAGGCTTGGAAGCCAACTGCTAGTTAAGTAAATCAGATGGTGTGCATCTCTGTAATGAGAAGGGGCGTGGCCTAATGACATCTACACCCTATATAAGGTGTGCTTAATTATTATTATCTCCTTTCCTTTGGTAGAATGGATCAGAAAAGAGATTTAACAGACTCTGAAAGGTCAAAAATTGTCAGATGTCTTTCAGAGGGATGCAGCAGTTTGGAAATTGCCAAGCTTTTGAAGCGGGATCATCGCACAATCAAGCGGTTCATGGCAAATAGCCAACAGGGGAGCAAGAAGCGAGTTGAAAAAAGAAACAAAATAGCTCTCCAACAATTAGCCACCAGTTGTGCCATATTTCAGAGCTGCAACATGTCTGGAGTGTCGGGAAGGAGAAGGTGCTCAATACTCAGGGACCTGGTTAAGTTAAGGAAAGCTGAAAAAAGGCCACCTTTGAACAAGACACACAAGACAAAACTTTAAGACTGAGCCAAGAGATATCTGCAGACTGACCTTGACCTTTTCAGGTTGATGATGGAGTGAAGATCAACTCCCAGACCTACTGCCAGTTTCTGGAAGACACCTTCTTCAAACAGCGATACAAGA
Source organism: Cyprinodon tularosa (assembly GCF_016077235.1). Classification (NCBI taxonomy): domain Eukaryota; kingdom Metazoa; phylum Chordata; class Actinopteri; order Cyprinodontiformes; family Cyprinodontidae; genus Cyprinodon; species Cyprinodon tularosa. The sequence goes on along the minus strand of NW_024038888.1, from coordinate 1,379 downwards.
AGAATCATTCAAGAAAAACCTGATATTCATGCAGGACGATACTCCGTCACACGCATCAAAATGCACCACAGCCTGGCTGGCCAGAAAAAGTCTAAAAGGAGAAAAAATAATGACATGGCCCCCTTGTTCACCTGATCTGAACCCCATGGAGAACATGTGGTCCTTCATGAAATGTGAGATCTACAGGGAGGGAAAACAGTGTCTGGGAGGCTGCTGCACACAATGTGGATCAAGACACTGACAGAATCTATGGATGGAAGGCTTTAAAGTGTCAAGGTGAAGAAATTTGGCTATATTGGTCACTGATTTTGTTTTGTAGTTTCTTAATGTAGTAAATGTTTTTGAATTTTGAGTTGTTATATTCGTTTACCTGGTAAAAATAAACAAGAAAGATGGGTATATATTTGTTTTTTATTACGTTGCCTAATATATCTGCACAGTAATTACCTGCAAACACAGACATCCTCATTAAATGGCCAAATCTAAAAAAACAACAACACATCAACTTCCAAAAATATGAAACTTTGATATTGAGTTTTTTGGGTTGAATGAGAACACAATTGTGGACCAATAATAAAAATGATCCTCAAAAATACAACTTGCCTAATAATTCTGCACACAGTATATAAGTGATGGTTTAAAACATTAATTAATGAGGTGGTAATCCTGGAGCATCATTTTGCAGCCATCTAGATCAATACTAACTGTACGGTTAAATGTCTTCCTTCATGGTACAACAGAAATGAAACAGCGGCTGAGGTTCAGCCCTGACTGTTAGTTGGTCCCAGTTTTCGGAGGGTTTAGTTTTGGTCCAGCTAAACAAAAGGGTGAAATGAATGGAAGCCAATGTGAGGTCCTCAGTAGCTTCATTATTTCTCTGACACCCGGCGCCGCAACGTTAGGGACAACCTGAATGAATCCATTAGTCAGAAAACAAGGCTGTTCACAGACAGAAAACTGGAATCAGGAATGAGGAAACACTTCAAGATCTCCAACACTGCGGACAAGATGAGAGGAAAGTTTGGAAGGAAGGTCTGAATAGTTCTGATGGCTGGGAATGGAAATGAGTTTGGTCTGCAGTCTTACTGAGCAACCTTTTGCTGGCGGGTGGAGACAGCAGAGAGAAGGAGGGCGGGCAGGCTTTGGCTGTTTTGTTGAGCTTGGCTTCTTGAGAGCTGCATAGATGGAGGCTTGGAAGGAAAGGAACCACAGCTGAATCCATAGTAAAACAGAACAAAGAAGAACTAGGATTCAAAAACGTCACTGCTGGAAGATGGCAGGAGGGAGGGGTTACTATATTTGGGCAAAAATGGCCGCTCCCAGACTCAGAGAGCCCAACAAAAATGATCATTTTAATTTTTTTACTGATTAATGCTAAA
>NW_024038887.1:0-7615 GCF_016077235.1 Cyprinodon tularosa | reverse complement strand
CTCTAACTCACATTTAGTCACAGTAGCACAGGAGGAACCGATCTGTACTTCTCTAAATTTGGACAGAATGTGTTGCTATAGCAACAGCAGCCTCTTGAATGAAAGCTGTGGTGTGAAGCATCACAGATGGAGCTGACTGTGAGGAGCCTTTCCAATGATCCTGATGGTTCTGATGGACCGCTGGCTGCCCGGTCCGGATGCCTCCATTTCTATAAACAGCTTTTGTAGAACCTTTTACTTCCAGCCCGACCCAATTAGCCTTGGTTCTGGTGTTGGAAAGGAAAGTGTTGCTGGTGAGCCTCCTTCAGAGCTCCTCCTCCTCCTCCTCCTCTGAACTAATCCATGGAGCTGGTGGGGAGCAGAGTGCAGCACAGGTGGTTAGCTTTTAATAGCCTGTTGTGCTAATGTTAGATGTGAGGCTAAGCTAACCTGCAGCTCTTAAAGTTCACATCTCAGATCCCCCCCTGCCCCCCCTGAGCTTTGGATGGTCCAGGTGAAGGAGCTGGTCTTCTGACAGCCCCTCCCTCACAGCGTTGGTATTTCCGGCTCCTAGTACGGCTCTATGGCAGCAGATAAAGGGGGGGGCTCTCAGCCTACACAGCCTCCCAGCACAGCTCAGCCTCAGTAATGCTGGGAATGCTGTGACACAGAGGAAAGCTGTGCTGCTGCAGGACGGACCGAGCAAACCCAGTGAGTAAACATTTCTCTTCCTTTGGTCGCTGCTTTGCAGCTGATGGTGTCAGCAGACTGTCCTTCTCCTGCCTGGACCACCAGCAGCTCCATCAACACAACATGTTTAATTAGAGATAAAAAACGAGCGAGGGTCTCTGATCCCTAATCTTTTAATGCCGTTAAGCAGTCAGCTGTTTGCAGGCGCCCAGCAGGGGTCTGGCTTTCACTAAAGTTAAACTGCAGCCTCCTGCAGGAACACTGAGGAACCAGAGCTTCCCTGAGCTTCTCAAGGTGCAGCAGATAGAAGAAGTGTTTCCCTCTGTCCTGATTTCTTCATCCCTCTGTGCTAAGCAGGAGAAATTATTATTTCCTGACAGGTTATGGTCTTCAGCTGCTGAACGACCTCTGGAATCACCATATTCCTCCACAGGAAGGCTGGGGTTCAGAGACCAGGTGTTTAAGCAGCTGGAAGACGTCCTTCTGCCTTCATCCCAGTTATCTCCATAGTCTCTAAACCAGTCCCTCACAGTAGAGACTCTTTCCCACTGACTGCATATATTTTAACACATTTAGCTAAACTGGTTTCTTGATATTGATGGTTAAATGTTTTCCCATCATGGTCATCATGGATCATGGTCTCCTACATCTAGACAAACTGCACACTTTGTTTCTTTCAGGTGTGTCTGGAAAGAAACGCAGCAATGGAACAACCAGCTCAACCGTTTTTATCATTAAAGTCTAACTCACCCTAAAGCAACTGTTTGGAATCTAAACTATGGGATTTAATGTTGCTGTGTATTTTTTTTACATTTTCATATGAGAATTTATAAATTCTGTAATATTATATCATCTTAAGCTGCCATATAAAGGTTGACCTGTGGGGAATGCAGTTGAATATTTCTGTTGCTACTATGTTGGTAAAATCTTTCATCCTGTTATCCTTGAGTTCTGGGACAAAATCCACCGAGAACTGGTGAGGCTCCATCCACGATGCATCGCTAGAATTCTGGTGACAAACAGCGAAGACAAAGCTCCACCTATAAAGATCTATCTCTGGGGAAACCACCAGCATGTCCCTGCTCAGCCTGGAGCCTCAATGAGGATGGCTAAGCTAAACTAGGCTAAGCTAAGTTAAAGAAGGCTAAGCTATGCTAAACAAAGTTAGACTTGGATAAGCAATGCCAAACTAGGCTAAGCTAAACTAAAGAATGCTAAACTAGGCTAGGCTAAACTGGGCTAGGCCAAGCTAAACCAGGCTAGGCTTAGCTAAGCTAAATAAGACTAGGCTTGGCTAGGCTAAAAAAAAAGCTAAACTAGGCTAAGATACACTTGTCTAAACAAGGATGAGCATGGCTAAGCTAAACATGGCTAAACTGGGCTTGTCTAAATAAGGCTAATGTAGACTAAGCTAGGCTTGTCTAAACAAAGCTAATTTAGGGCTATGCTAAACAGGCTTTGAGTTGAATAAGCAAAGGCTAAGCAATGCTAGCTAAACAAGGCTAGGCTTGGCTAAGCTAAACATGGCTAGGCTAAACAAGGCTAAGATGGGCTAGGCTGAACATGGCTAAGCTAGGCTTATCTAAACAAGGCTAAGCTAGGCTAGCCTAAAAAAGGCTGAGATAGTCTAAGCTTGTCTAAGTAAAGCTAAGTTAGGCTAAGCTACAAGACTAAGTTATGCTAAATTGGGTTGGGATAAACAACAATAATCTAGGCTAGGCTAAAAAAAGCTAAGCCCGGCTAAGCTAAACAAGGCTAACCTAGACTTGTCTAAATAAAGCTAAGTTAGACTAAGCTACAAGGCTGGGTTATGCTAAATTGGGTTAGGCTGGGATAAACAATGCTAAACTAGGCTAGGCCAAACAAAGCTAAGCTAGGCTACACTAAGCTAAGCTAAGCTAGGCTAAACAGGGCCAAAGTCCCACCCCTTCCCTTCGCACTCTGTTATCCGTCAGTATAACACTGGTTGAACTGCAGTAGTATGGCATTAGAACTCAGTAGAAAGAAAGAATGACAGTAGAACCAAGTAGAATGCAGTAGAACGGCATTAGAGCGCAGTAGAAGGGCAATAGAATAGCTGTGGTATGGCAATAGAACGGCCGTAGATTTCAGTGGAACGCAGTAGAATGGCAGTAGAAAGCTGTAAATTGCAGTAGAACAGCAGTAGAACACAGTAGAATGCATTAGATTGCAGCAGAATGCAGTAGAACGGCAGTGGAACGCAGTAGAAAGCAGAAGAATGGCAGCAGAATGCATTAGATTGCAGCAGAATGCAGTAGAACGGCAGTGGAACGCAGTAGATCGCAGCAGAATGGCAGTAGAACGGCAGTGGAACACAGTAGAACACAGTAGAATGGCATTTGATTGTAGTAGAGCGCAGAAGAATACAGTAGAACGGCGGGAGGGGAACTGGGCCGCTCCGGGCTGAAACAATATAATCTGGTGGAACTGTAAAGAGCCTTCAGATGACATGATGTGAACTAAAAGCTGTTTTAGGCGGAGGGCCGGCACCAAGGACCTTCTAGAAATGCCTCTGATGGCCTCGTTCATCTGAAGCTGAACATCATTTCTGGAAAGGAAACCCTATTCAGATTAAACCTTTCCTTTTTAAAGCCCAGAGGGAATGAAATGTTGCACAAACTCATATTTTTTTTCATCATTGTCTGATTTACATCACAAACCATGACACTGATAGTCAGTTCTATTTAGTATATTTCTATAGTTCGGGTCAGATCCTCCGGTCCTGGAGTCGGTCCTGTTGGTGGTTCCCCATCCTCACATATCCTTGTCAGCTGGCAGCCTCCTGCTCCCAGTGTTTATTCCTTCAGTCCCACTAATCATCCCAGCAGCTTTCCAGCAGCGGTGGCCTCCTTTACCGTCACATGTTTTCATCCTTTTTAGGACAGAAATATAAATCAAATCATTTGGTTTTGGACCTTCTGAGATAAACACATTCAGGCCACCATGATGGCCTGACGCTCTGCAGCAAACATGCCGCCTGGGACTAATCCATCAGAGGTCAGATTAGACAGGAGATCCTGGATTAGAGGTCAGACGGTGGGCTAATGAGCAGACAGCAACATTCAGCACCAGACTCACACCTTCAATGTGTAGAAGGAAGGAACCTTTAATCTGGTTTCATCTGCTGGGACCAGAATCTGGATTAATAAAAACCTGATGGTTCTAGATTATCATGATCCTCGTGTAGTACTTGAGTTATAATCCAGATGATGACCCGGATTATGACCGTCAGACACTCCTTTAACCTTCAGTGAAGAGCAAACCTCAGCTTCATCCATTAACCAATCAGAACTCTGATGATCCAGATAATCTGGCTCAGAGAGTCTGAAACTGGTTCTAGAAAAAAAAAAACTGTTCTGCTTACATCTTCTTTTTCTACAACTTTGTCAGATTCAGTCCAGCTAATCTGGAAAGCAGTTCATCAAAGACTCTTTGCACATATGTATCTAGAATTTCTGAGTCAAGGTAGTTTGTTCAGTGATGTTTTTAAATGTGGATGGAAACTAGCAATAGCTAACTCTGTAACAACACATCTTTAAGATTCAAGTATTTTGTCTGTGAACTGAACTGAACTGGACACAACTGGACTTAACTGGACTGAACTAACCTGGACTAATATGGAATGGACTAAACTGAACTGAACTAGTCTAGTCTGGACTGGACTAGACTGGACTGGACTGGAAAGAACTAAACTGAACAGAGCTGGATTGGACTAGACTGGACTGGACTAAACTGAACTAGACTGAACTAGACTGGATTGGACAGAAATTGACTGCACTGAACTAGGCTGAAGTGGACTGAACTAAACTGGACTAATGTGAACAAGACTAAACTGAATTGAACTGAACTAAACTGGACGGAACTAAACTGAACGGAACTGGATTGACTGGACTAAACAGAACTAATGACTCCAAACTATGTGTCACTGGAACCAGTATTATAGAGAGAACCCAGGGGGGACTATGTTTCACTGGAACCAGTAATATAGAGAGAACCCAGGAGGGACTATGTGTCACTGGAACCAGTAATATAGAGAGAACCCAGGAGGGACTATGTTTCACTGGAACCAGTATTATAGAGAGAACCCAGGGGGGACTATGTTTCACTGGAACCAGTAATATAGAGAGAACCCAGGAGGGACTATGTGTCACTGGAACCAGTAATATAGAGAGAACCCAGGAGGGACTATGTTTCACTGGAACCAGTAATATAGAGAGAACCCAAGGGGAATTATGTGTCACTGGAACCAGTAATATAGAGAGAACCCAGGGGGAACTATGTCTCACTGGAACCAGTAATATAGAAAGACCCAGGGGGAACTATGTGTCACTGGAACCAGTAATATAGAAAGACCCAGGGGGAATTATGTGTCACTTGAACCAGTAATATAGAGAGAACCCAAGGGGAATTATGTGTCACTGGAACCAGTAATATAGAGAGAACCCAGGGGGAACTATGTCTCACTGGAACCAGTAATATAGAAAGACCCAGGGGGAACTATGTGTCACTGGAACCAGTAATATAGAAAGACCCAGGGGGAATTATGTGTCACTGGAACCAGTAATATAGAGAGAACCCAAGGGGAATTATGTGTCACTGGAACCAGTAATATAGAGAGAACCCAGGGGGAACTATGTCTCACTGGAACCAGTAATATAGAAAGACCCAGGGGGAACTATGTGTCACTGGAACCAGTAATATAGAAAGACCCAAGGGGAACAATGTGTCACTGGTACCAGTAATATAGAGAGAACCCAGGGGGAACTATGTGTCACTGGAACCAGTAATATAGAAAGACCCAGGGGGAACTATGTGTCACTGGTACCAGTAATATAGAGAGAACCCAGGGGGAACTATGTCTCACTTGAACCAGTAATATAGAAAGACCCAGGGGGAACTATGTGTCACTGGTACCAGTAATATAGAGATAACCCAGGGGGAACAATGTGTCACTGGTACCAGTAATATAGAGAGAACCCAGGGGGAACTATGTCTCACTTGAACCAGTAATATAGAAAGACCCAGGGGGAACTATGTGTCACTGGTACCAGTAATATAGAGAGAACCCAGGGGGAACTATGTGTCACTGGTACCAGTAATATAGAGATAACCCAGGGGGAACAATGTGTCACTGGTACCAGTAATATAGAGAGAACCCAGGGGGAACTATGTCTCACTTGAACCAGTAATATAGAAAGACCCAGGGGGAACTATGTGTCACTGGTACCAGTAATATAGAGAGAACCCAGGGGGAACTATGTGTCACTGGTACCAGTAATATAGAGAGAACCCAGGGGGAACTATGTGTCACTGGTACCAGTAATATAGAGATAACCCAGGGGGAACTATGTGTCACTGGAACCAGTAATATAGAGAGACCTAGGGGGAACTATGTGTCATTGGAACCAGTAATATAGAGAGACCTAGGGGGAACTATGTGTCATTGGAACCAGTAATATAGAGAGACCTAGGGGGAACTATGTGTCATTGGAACCAGTAATTCTCTCAAGACAGCTGGAGGGGTTCTATTGCCAATAATCTTTGTCCCTGAATGAACCTTTTACCAGGAAACATTTTGATTTGTTCTTCATTGAGACATGGCAGAGAGAAGAGGAGTTTTTCCATCTAAAAGAGCTCTGTCCTGATGGCTGCCAGGATGTTGGGAGGCCCCGCCCCTCTCGTTGTGGAGGAGGTCTTGCTGTGGTTTATAGGAACATTGATAAACATCCAAGTTTTCCCTTCTTTTGAATTACTTATGCTTAATGTTAGTTCCTCCAGCTGCCTTTTTAAAGGATTTTAGAGTCTTTTTGTCTTCAATTATAAAGTTGGAAAATGTTTTAATCCTTGGAGATTTTAATAATCATGTTGGGGTGGGGCAGTGGGTAGCCATGCTGCCTTGTAGCAAGAAGGTTGTGGGTTTTTCTGCATGGAGTTTGCATGTTCTCCCTGAGCATGCGTGAGTTCTCTCTGGGTACCCCAACTTCCTCCAAAAACATGACTGTTGAGTTAATTGGCTTCTCTAAATTCTCCTTAGGTGTGAGCGTGTGTGAATGGTGTGCTGTTCTGCGATGGACTGGAGACCTGTCCAGGTGCACCCCGTCTCTCAGCTGGAGATAGGCACCAGCATCCCTCGTGACCCCAGCAGAGATAGGCATGTCGGGAAATGGATAGATGTTGACAACAGCACATCCGGCCCAGCAGTGGAACGTTTAGCAATGTCTGAGACTTTTGATTTTTAGCAACATCTCTCTGGCTCTACTCACCAAAAGGGTCACATTTTAGACCTTGTTTTTTCTCTTGACCTTAAAGTAGCCAGACTTTGTGCAGAGGATGTCCACATGGGTGACCATTATTGTCTTTTATTTGATTCCATCTGCAGTCCTGAGCCTGTGTCCAGTGAGTTTCGGTCACAGAGAAGTATCATCACTGAGAATGCTGCAGCTAGTTTCTCCTCTGTTCAATTCCAAACTGTTGTTGGGATTCCATGATGTGGTCAGCCTCATTCATAGCTTTAACAGCCGCTGTGAGCTCATGCTGGATCAGGTTGCACCTGTTAGATCTAATCAGGTGAGTCGTAAAGCAACATGTCCTTGGCAACGTTAGGGCATTGTCAGTTTCACTATAACTCTGGTGAATTTCAATGGTGAAGTCCTCTGGAAATCTTCAATAATTGTTGTTGATTGCAGATGTGTCTAGTAATTCCCATTGATTTAGCTTGTAAAGCAGGGAGAATGGCGCTAGGCTTACCGCACCGTGACGTCACTGCTGGAAGATGGCAGGAGGGAGGGGTTACTATATTTGGGCAATTTGCTTGGGTGAGGTTAGAGTACTGGAACATTATGAGGAGAGGAAATTATGCTTCTTCTGTTTACATTATTAAAATTATGGAATGATTAAAAAAAATTTTTGTTTGTTGAAAAGAAAA
>NW_024038886.1:0-6824 GCF_016077235.1 Cyprinodon tularosa | reverse complement strand
TACCAACTCTTCCCTGTATTACCTGCTCTGTTAAAAGTGATCTAACCAGTTATAGATTCTATTTTCCTCAGTTTAATACGGTGGCCTAGAAGTGCAAACCAACAATACAAAATCTGAAACAACAATACAAAATCTGAAACACTTTTACAAATCTTGAAACAAATTTACATTTCAGAAAACAAATTTACAACAAACGAAACACTTTTACAAATCATAAAACAAATTTACATTTCAGAAAACAAATTTACAACAAACGAAACACTTTTACAAATCATAAAACAAATTTACATTTCAGAAAACAAATTTACAACAAACGAAACACTTTTACAAATCATAAAACAAATTTACATTTCAGAAAACAAAATTACAACAAACGAAACACTTTTACAAATCATAAAACAAATTTACATTTCAGAAAACAAAATTACAACTGACAAAATCTTACGGAAAGGGAGGGACTGTCTTCGAAGCTTACCCGGAAGTGATAACCGGAGCGTTCATGATGACCCAAGATGGAAGCGAATAGAGTTGTGTTTTGCCCGTTCTGCGGCACTCGGATGCATATGAGCAGTTTAACGCGGTTTTGTTTTTCCTGCGGTCGGTCCTTGGAGTTTTTAAATGGTACCGAACAGACGGAAGAACCGGATATGCTGCAGCAGTGCATACATTATTTTAATGAGGGTCACTCTTACGCTGTAATCGTAGACATGATGTCATGTTTACATGGTGTACACATCAGCTTGAGGTCTCTGAAAAGCAAACTGAATAATGCCGGCTATTATCGTAGAAAGAATTTCTCTTCAAGAAATGTAATAATTAGGGCAATAAGACAGGAGCTCCGTGGACCCGGACAGCTGTTTGGATACCGCACGATGTGGCAGGTACTTAAACAAAAGTACCTGCCATTATACCATTATATGTTCCCGCTTCACTACGAGTGAAGCGGGAACATATAATGAATTTGCTACGGGAGCTCAATCCTCAAGGGTGCGAGAGGAGAGCACGCAGAAGGTTTATAAGGAGAACCTACCACTCTATGGGACCGAACTATATGTGGCATGTGGATGGTTATGATAAACTCAAGCCATTCGGTTTGGCTATTTCAGGGTGTATCGATGGCTTTTCTCGTAAAGTGTTATGGCTTCTATGTGGACCAACAAATAATGACCCAGCTGTCATTGCTCACTATTTCCTGTCATGTGTGGGGAACCTTGGTGTTATCCCAATGAGACTAAGAACTGATTGCGGGACGGAGAATGGGACCATGGCTGCAATTCAGTGCACCCTACGCCATTATCACAATGACTACTACTCTGGAGCAGCCAGCCACATGTATGGCTCATCCACAACCAACCAGAGGATTGAGTCCTGGTGGTCCATATTCAGAAAAGGAAGGCAAGTGGTTTTCATAAAGTAATTTAATTAGAACAATTCAAACATGGATGTGCTTAGAATCACAACACAATTTTATCTATTCCCATAGGTCTCAGTTCTGGATGGAGCTATTTGCAGACCTTAGAGATGCCGGATACTTCAACGGGAGTCACGAGCATCAGTGTCTGCTCAGACATTGCTTTGGTGATGTTATACAGAGGGACCTAAATGAGTGTATCAAACTGTGGAACAGTCACAGGATACGCCCCTCCAGAACAGCATCATGTCCAGGAGGAGTACCCAATGAGCTCTATTACTTACCACACAGGTAATAAGTTTGGTGATAGCATTTATTTTCCATTTATCTTAAATTCAAATAAATAATATCTTGTTTTGTAGGTTTGGCTCCAGAGATTGTGGATTTAAAGTTGAACAGACTGAACTGGATCCATTTTCCCGAGGCTCACCTGACAACAGCTCCATGTGGGGACCCATGCATGCAGGAATACTTGGACTTTGCCATGGAGACCAATGATTTACAGAAACCAGAAAACTGGCAGTCTTCAACTAAACTATATCTGAAACTAAAAGAAATTGCTCAGCTATGAATTGAAAAAAGCTTTATTGTGATGTTGGTGAAACATTTACAAAAACTGACTGGAACATGTTTACAATTTGTAAGCCACAGCTTCAATTTTCAAAGTGGGAAATAAATGGAAAAAAAAGTTTTTAAAGAAAAATTGTCAAAATGTTTACTGGGGGGAAAAGCTATCCTCAAAAACCAACTGACTGGAACATGTTTACAATTTGTAAGCCACAGCTTCAATTTTCAAAGTGGGAAATAAATGGAAAAAAAAAAGTTTTTAAAGAAAAATTGTCAAAATGTTTACTGGGGGGAAAAGCTAACCTCAAACACCACATTTTATATTCTTGAATACTTCATGAATACTTTTTAAACAAAACTCTTTGATTTTAAGTGAATCAATAATAACGATCAAGTTTCTAAGAGTCTAAGCTCTAGCAGCCATCCAGTTCTGATTTATAGGCAGCCAAATCCTGGGCTATTTTGAATTCCAAAGTCCATTTGGGACTTAAACAAACTGTATGACTCCAGCATTGGTAGTTTCAGCACGTTTGCACATGTGTTTGCCATTGGGAACGGAGAGTCTTCCAGGAACTCGATCCGTGGCGATGGTTCGAAGCCAGATGGGGGAAGTGACGTCAGCCCAGTTGCAAACATGTTAAAAATGAAAATGTTTTCCACAGATGCAGCAGTCTCACCTTCTGCAAATAAATAAATGTTCAGGTAAACAAGAGTAATATGGTTTTCCCAATAGATAAAAAAAAAAATATTAGCAAACCTTCACAATCAAGGAGATAGTCTGCCCAATAGGCCATGGTTTTATTTTCTTTTAATCTCCTGTTGCTCCCGGAAGGACTGAGCGTAGGTTTGAAGAGTCTCTCGAGTTCATAGCAAGTAAGTCGCTTTTCATTGTGGCACAGGACAGGGGTCAGCAAAGTAGGGTGTTGCTGTAGTGCAGTCAAGAACTGAAGGGCTGAAAGACCATGTCTGAACCTATAAAGTAAACACAAACAGCTTTTCAAACACAAAAATTCAATATTGTCCTTGTGTTACCGTGTGTTTTCTAACGCTTCTGCTGGGATTACATACAACAGGCATGAACACAGGCTGCAGTGTTTTTTTTCATTAAACACATCCTGCTGAGACTTTTTAGAAAAGAATAGGGGGATAAAAAAAAGATCAAAAAGGGTGTATCAGAGTCAGAAGGTTTTGGTATAAGTCCCTTTACAAAAGAGCAAGAAGTATTAAGTCCTTCAAGTTACAGATATCTAATGAGGTAATAAGATACTTTTGTGAAACGATGGGGTAATAGGGTAACAATGAGGTAAAGGATAACAGCGATTTAGATATTTAAAGAGGGGAACATCAGCAAAGTGATTGTGGCATATGATTCATCATGACATATGACATTTGGATGAGTATAACATGGTTGTGAACATATGAACAGTTGATGGACAAACTCTCAGAAGGGAGGGTGTATCATCCTCTGCTGAGAAACTGCGATAACGCAGTGGATAGTTTGAAATGTACATAGGGTACCACTGTCTCCCATCAGGGGGGAATTGGCCTTGGAACTTTGGCAAATATTTTTGTCACTGTGTCTGTCTGAAAAGATATGCACATGATGTGCATTAATAAAAAACAAAACGCACAGGAGAAGACAACAATATCATAATTAAAAATATTGTTAGGTTTAAACACCAAACATTTTATGCAGTAACCTGTACAAAGAAAGACACAGAGAATTTTAGTATGATTTACTTGCAAGGAGAGTGATCAGAGACTGTTCAGTTACAATTCTCCAAAACCACTCTGAAACAGCTCCGCTCTCACAAGCCTTTATTAAGGAACTCCCTAACTACAATGTTGGTTCCGACTGCTAAAAGGGAGGGGTGAAACCCAGTCGGAACCAGAAGTCTGCAAAACATCATACAGTATCATGAGATAAGAACTTTCACTCCTTTCTCCGGTGTTAGTGAGTGCATTTCCCCGTGTTTTCTCCTTGCTGACCTTGAGCAGCCAGCTCTCTCATTCAGCACTCCATCTGCACAGACTTAAAACATTAGTACAGAACAAACAAGTAAAATACTTCAACACTCTTTATGATATAAGTGAAATAAGGATAACAAAATGTGTGAGCATAATAATATGATCTCAGTGTGTAAGCATAATAATATGATTAAAGTAATATGATTAAAGTAGAATAACTTGTACAATTAATCCAACATTTCCCCCTTGTTTATTCACTTTAAGCTATTTATTTTATCATTCAGTAGTCACTTTTCAGATTTTCAACTATGAAATCATGTTTTAGCTGTAAAGAGTACACTCAGAGGTACTTTAAACTGGTGGGTTACTGGTAATATCATTGGAATTAGGATAAAAGTCAGGAAAATGCAAAGAGATTTCATCCTCTGCGCTGTCTTCATCATCAGATGGGTATTTTTCAGTGGGCATGAGGGCATACATTTCTGCTTTCATGGGTTGTATTGCTGTGGTAATTAGTCTATTTAGCAGCGCTCTAATACATGGAATACAACAACATCCACATAAGGTCAAGATGGCGGCAAATACAGCTATAGACATTAAAATAGAAAGCACCAATTGTTTGTATTTACCAAAAATGTCTCCAAATCCATCCCACATTTTTGTGTCAACTCCAGAATGGTCTTTCATTTTGCTGTTAAGAGAGCGAAGGCCTTCAAGGGCCTTCGTGAGGCTGCCATCTGCAGCGGTGTTGTTGGGAATAAAGGTGCAACACTGATCTCCAAAAATAGAGCACACACCACCTTTTTCAGCTAACAACATGTCAACAGCAATACGGTTCTGGAAAGCCATCAGAGAGGTAGCTGACAATTGTTCATGGACGGCGGAGAAGCCTTGTTCTGTTTTATTTCCCAGCCTCTGGACGTTATAATGGATATAGTTGATTCTGTCTACATTTTTATTTAGAGTACACCACCAGCATAAGAAAGATTCAAATCCTGCAGAAACTTGATTGGCTAGTTTATACTCATCAGGAACAACTCTGGGTACACCAATGCTATCAATATAAGTAGGGTCATCTCCACTCCATGCATTTTCAGATGCCCTCCTCCTTCTAGTATGCTCTGTGTGAGGTAAAATGCTGTTTGCAGTTGTCAACAATTCATCCGTTGTGAGTGATGTAACAGAAACAGGTAAAATCAAGGTGACAGCAGCACATAATCCAGTGATGTTACATGGAAGACTGTCAAACAATTTTTTATCTCCACACCACCACCAGATGTCGCTGCGGAATTGAGGTTTTAGAAAAAAAATGGATACCAGTAAAATACTTGCACATTGTGTTTCATTTAGTGTGCCTGGTTTCGGGCCCGCTCCGGTCCTGTTTACACAGGTGAAATTTGCCACAGCTACTTTTTTCAAAAAGATTGGTTTCTTTTTCTCAGCTGTGGTCAGGGGATAGATGTTATCCCAATAGGTGCAATTATCAGTTGGGACCGTATAATTCATTATATTTAGAAGACATTGAGGAGTTATGGTAGCAGGAACCACACGTAACAGCGGTCTAGCTCCCATACACACAAGACAATCATTAGACACTGTTTTAGCTGCTTGTTCTGCCATTAAAAGCCAGTTGTTTGTTTGCCCAGAGATTCCAGTGATGACTTGAAACAATTCATCTGTTTTAAGCGGACCATTAATATTTTGAATTTTTTTTTTTTTTCACCTTGGGCAGAAATAAGAATCCCTTGTATCTCATCTCCTTCTTGTGTAATATTTACGGGACACAAATACAAAGGCCAACATGGATCGGTTCCACTAGACCGTGCACATAGAAATGAGGAAGAACAGCCTTCCTTCTCAAGGGGTTCTGCTGTGGAGTTTATTGTCATAGTGAAAACTTTGGAGGCATGGTTAAAGGGACACTATGCAACATTTTTCAGTTAATTAATGTGTTCCATAACGTTATGGATGACTAAATGAGTCATTTCAGGTTGAACAAAGGTATTCTCGGCCGCCCTGGTGGTCTGTGGGGGAAATACTGCACTTGCAACTGCAGGAGCACCGACCCGCACCCACAGGCTCAGAAGTCTCGTGAGAGTCAGTCTTGCTTTACGGCGAGAACTGCTACACCCCCCAGTTAAAAGCATGCTCGTTGCTAGCACAGTGGCAATCTTTGTGCAGTTATGCTACGTTCACGCAGCAAAAGCAGCAAAATCGTGTCTGCTGCTTCATTTTTGCTGCTTGTACCAGTTAGTTCTGACGCGCGGCTGAAGCAGCTTTGCTGCTCTGGCTGCAAAAGTGTGTCTGAGGCGCGTTGGGCGGAGCTTCACTATCCTTTCTCTGCCTTGCAGCTATATTTGCTGTGATCAGTGGGAATAAAGTAGTTTTAATATGTTTTTAAGTGAGAAAAATCCCACCTGAAAACGTAATCAGTTTCAGTCAGATTCATCCAGATTATTATCCTGCCTTCTAATGTTATTCTGTCGGAGCCCCTCCCGACCCCCACATACCAGCGGTGCGCCAAAAAGTAGGGATCCCTTCCCTCAGCAGCGGTTCACCGCGGCAGCTGGTAGGTGTTTTTTCATCTAAATAATCCAAACTGCATATTCTGCCGGCAGATTTCTGCATTTTAAGTTAAATTTTGGCGTCATAAACTGTTTTTAAGAGGAGTGATCATCAGCGCTGTGTCTCTCTCCCTGCGTTAAACGCAACCCGACGTGCTGCTGCAGCCGCTCAGACGTGCTGCGCCTGCGGGTCAAAACGCGCCGCGGGACGTTTGCTGCGCCTTTTACGCGCGTCAACCATTGACTTTGCATGTAAACTCGGGTGCTTCTGTCGCGCCACTCGTCCAGTGTGAACGCGCGTTATGCTAAGTTAC